>NC_041716.1:18170019-18197829 GCF_900700375.1 Denticeps clupeoides
CTGGTTTTATACAGTTCAGAAGCAGCTCCCCAGTATCAAGACATCAGAACAGGTCAGTGATGTTCCATGCCTGTTTTAAAATGTATCTTTATCTGTTCTTATGTATACATTTAGCAGTATGTATACATTATTCTTCTCACCACACTCTCTGATTTAGGAGTTACAGGAACCGTACTAGATTGGTTCACCTCTTATCTTCACGACAGGTCCTTCAAGGTATCATGGGGAGGTGAGACATCTGTCCTCTCTAGGGTAACCACAGGGGTTCCACAAGGCTCTGTCCTTCTATTCTCGATATACACTCACTCACTTGGTCACATCATCCAATCACATGGCTTCTCCTATCACTCTTATGCTGATGACACCCAGCTCTATCTGTCATTCCCACCAGAAGATGCTACTATAGCAACAAAAATTTCGGCCTGCCTCTCAGACATATCGGCATGGATGTCTGAGCGACACCTCCAACTCAACCTATCCAAAACAGAGATTCTGATCTTTCCGGGCAACAATTCTCCTCAGCAAAACCTTTCAATTCAAATTGGATCGATACTGTTAACACCCACGGCATCTGCAAAAAGCCTTGGAGTTTGGATAGATGACAAACTGAGTTTGAACCATCACGTTGCTGCAATCTCCAGATCCTGCAGGTTCACTCTCTACAACATTCGCAACATTCGGCCTTTTCTCTCACAACAGGCTATGCAGCACCTCGTCCAGACAATGGTCATCTCCAAACTCGACTATTCTAACTCTCTCCTGGCTGGAGCCTCTGCAGTCACCATAAAACCACTCCAGATGATCCAAAATATGGCAGCCCGCCTCATCTTCAATCAGCCAAAATACACCCATGTTACACCTCTTCTCACCTCTCTCCACTGGCTCCCGGTAGCTGCTCACATTGAGTTCAAGTCCTTGATGCTGCCTACAGGGCTGTAAATGGAACTGCACCCTCCTATATCAATACAATACTACCTAGCTACACTCCTGCACGCTCTCTCAGATCGGCAAACGAAAGGAGACTAAAAATTTCTTCTTCACGGGGTCTCCGATTCCAATCATCTCTGTTCTCCGTTGTTGTCCCTGGCTGGTGGAACAACCTGCCCTCCTCCACACGACTAGCCGAGACTATCACCACTTTTAAGAAGCAGGTGAAAACCATCCTATTCAAAAAATATTTCAGACAAATCTAACACTTACACACGCACATGCATACACATTGCACAAACAATACAAAAATGTATAAATACATTATAATTTTTCTTCGTCTAGCACCTAACAATCTCTGAGCATGCTCTTCACTGTTTGAGCCTTATCAGGGCTCTTAGTTTGTAAACTCAATATTCTATAGAAATCGAACGAGAATTGCTGGTGTCTTCCTCTTGTAAGTCGCTTTGGATAAAAGCGTCTGCTAAATAAAGTAAAGTAAAGAACAGGTCAGTGATGTTCCATGTCTGTTTTAAAATGTATCTTTATCTGTTCTTATGTATACATTTAGCAGTTATTTAATGCACATCTCCCTTGCTTTGCGCTGCAGATGGAGCAGGTGCCGAGAGTCCAAGTGCCTGGGACGAAGACAGTGACCTGCCTGCGTCTGAAACCCCCCTCAGCGGAACACTCCGGGTACAGCATTTTCATGCCAATATGTACGTCGCAGCAGGACCATAGTGTGAATCCATTATTGAAAGACTATAAATAAATCATGGGGTTGCATTTGTGTCTATTGATGCTTAACTTCAGCAGCCCCATGGGTGGCATCTGCATGTGCAGCCCAGAACCAAGCGGAAGCTGCTGCAGTCCTCCAGCTCCGGGCCCTACTCTCCACTCGCCATGGCGTACAATCGGAAAACATGCATCTTGTTTAGAGCCAAAAGGTTGGCCATTCGCTGCCGGAATGAAACCTTTTTAGGTCTCACCGACAGAGTGTTTGGGTCCAGTGCCCTAGTGAACATAAAAGACTCCGTCTGCACCAATGAGAAAGCGACGTAAGTTTGATTGGTTTTGTCTACATCAGCGCTAAGACAGCTTTATAATTCTGTATAATTATTGCTCAGAATATTAAAGTGCTTGCTTCATTGCTGTTCCTACAGTATCATATACTGTATATGTATACAATATTATAATGATGTGAAGTCTTGATATTGTGTATCTGAACATATGTGTTAAAAGCTGTTTATTTCCAAACAGGCTCTCCTTACACATTGGGGACATGGAGGATATAAGAGCTCTTGTGATCGAGTAAATATGTAAAATTACATTTTAGGTAACTGCAAAAAAGTGTGATTTATTGGAAATAAATCTCTGGTTGTGTCTATTTAACGAAAAGACTCCAGATGTCCAACACGTTTTATGAATCGGTGGGTCAGAACTGGTTTACACTGGGCAGCGTTCACATCCACTACAACTGGACACACAATGCCCTCGCCACCTCCTCATACCACTGCCAGCACGTCAGCAGCCTGCAGAAATATGACACCCTACTGGTGCCCAGTTCCCTCACCGACAGCTCTGCAGACTGGCACATCATTCACAGACTTCCAGGTGACAGCACAGTCAGAAGTCAGACAAGGAGCCTTTCAATGAGCCATGTCGTTTAAAAAGATCCAGGCCTTCAATGTTCAGTCCAACAAGTTTGCCTCTGCCAGCGACTGTGCCACCTTCTTTACCCCAGCAATTGTCATGGGACTCGTCACCTCACTCATTTTACTGCTGGTCCTGGCCTACGCCATGCACATGGTGGTGCACCTGAAGCGCACTGACTTTTTACGAGGAGCACAAGACTGCCGTCTACTTCCCATGGAGCCCAGAGGCTGCAAATCCTGACAAGAACAGCCTTTGAGCGGCTGCCTTATCCGAACTCCAGGGGTGCGGAAGATGTGTAGACCCCCAGGCATGCATTTCCAAGGTGGTCCTTAAAGAATTTTAGATACTGCTGTCTTTGCTGATTCCTCAAAACTGAGAAGAATTGTCCAAGGAGCGACTGAATTTTTAAAATAAAAATTTTCTAGACCGGTTTGTGAAATAAGTATTAGTATTGCTGAGTGTTAAAAATAATAAAAATAATAAAAATAACTCAATAGCTGTGTTGACATGGGATGTTGATATTAATGTTAGCTAAGCAAATAACCTTCCTCACAAAATGTCTAAGGTACATGGAATTAGAACACTGTAAAATTAAAATGCTATGATTGTTTGCTCTAGATACCAGAGCAAATGGGGGGTGCAAAATAGAACTTACAAATAAAAATAGCTGAAGATGCAAAACAAATCTGAAACCAGACTCTTCTCATACTACAGATCTTTTGTGGGCAGTGGTGGCTTAGCGGGTAAAGAAGCGGCCCTGTAATCAGAAGGTTGCAGGTTCCCGATCCACCAAGGTGCCACTGAGCAAAGCCCCGTCCCCACACACTGCTCCCCGGGCACCTGTCATGGCTTCCCACTGCTCACCAAGGGTCATGGTTAAAAGCAGAGGACACATTTCGTTGTGTCACCGTGTGCTGTGCTGTGTATCACAATGACAATCACTTCACTTTCACTTCACAGACACAGGAAGGCTGGATTTTCTTAATACATCACATAACTAATTTGACAGTTAGGTAACATAACAGATAAAGGTAACAGTAATTCATTAAAATCGACAAGCAGTCATTTATGTAAACTTGACATGTCTGTAAAGCACAGGATCGTTTATTAGAAACGAAAGACTTTTACAAGTTTCTTTCGGACCATCTGGTGTGGGTTGATCAATAAATCAAGAACACACTTATTTCATGTGTTCCATTAATAGCTAATTAATGTTGGTTCTGCACATTCTCTCATACATTTTCTCTCCTCCTTTTGTCCTGTTAATTACAACAGTTCAGAGCATTAACACCCATCATCTCCACACAAGATCAGCGAAGGGGGCGTGTCCACCGTGCGCAGCAGGTAGACTGGCTGTTCTCGACAATTCGATTTTTCAGCTTGCAGAGACCTTTCTCCCCCTCCGTGTAAGAACAAAACAGAAGGTAGAAACGTATTTAATGTCATTTTAAAAGACTATTTTAGTAAAACTTCCGGCCCCCGCGGCTGATCGGCTTCCGCCTTGCCGCTTCGCAGGTGAGGTTCGAACCTGGCTTTCTGATCTGAGCCAGCCCGCTTCAGTCTTAATATAAACGCCCCCATCAAACCTCATCAAGCAAAGATTCCCCCCTGATTTAAACGCCAATTAATTTTACCGGCCTGGTTTGAATGGAGCTCTAAATATATCCTGGCCTGGTCTCTGCTCTTTGCAATGCTCTACTTTGCATACTGTTGGAATCGGCAGAACCTTCTCTGGATCCAGACCGATGCAATGACATCATTTATTTATTGCGTGTACCACGTTTCCCTCTCGCTCGATGGGGCCAAACACCGCGCCGAGCTGAGCCGAGCAGGCGTGTTGCGGGTGAAGAAGCGCCATTGTGTGTGATGTCGGGCGACGCGCACATCTGAACCGCAGTATTGTACTTCCACAGCGGCGTTTGACATCAGCGCCAGCTCTGACCTCTGAACAAAAGCCCCGACTGTCGTGGCGCGCAGCTGCGGCCGCAGTCTGCACTGGATGCTGCGGACGGACACAGGACCATTTTGGGAAGTTGGCAATTTCCAACGCGCCAGGGGGGGGGGCTGCTTCGCAGATACATTAAGATCTTTCGGCTCCGCGAATCGCCCCATAATTCCCGTGCATAATTCCATGTGCATTTTCCGAGCCTTTTCCTTCTGATCATAAGAATAGCTCGGTGGCCGCTGCTCCCCCCTTTTGCCTCTTTATTCCTTTATGTGTCCCCCCACCCGCGCAAATGGTATCTCCCATCTCGCATCAGAAAATCAAGAAGAAGGAAAAGACTGGAGCACCAGACTCTGGAGTGTCCGGCTCTGACAGGAAAGTAGCTGTGTGAGGATATCAGGTAAATATTTTGCTATATTTTAAATAAAAAGCAACTTTTTAAGTTTTCGTCACCGTCTCGTTAGCTGTGCATGTGTTTTTTTTGTTTGTTTGTTTGTTTGGTTTTTTTTACTGCTGTGTAGTCCTTGAATTTGAATGGTTAATTCGTATAAGCGTCGATAAGCGTGCTGCCACCTCTTAATAAAACTGAATGACCAACACCGCTTCACGGCGGCTTCTGTTTCAGGGGACAAATGAGCGAACAACCGCTACGTGGCTCCTTGAATAAGCGCAGCCTCATCGAAGGTAACGTTCCCCTCCTCCTTCTCCTCCTCCTCCGGCCGTGAATTAACTTTGTTCACCCGCGAACCCATGGAGCGCTCTGAAATGCGTTCTGGCGACGCGGGCGTGGGTGCGATTCGCTGCCCTGGGGGGGTATTAGTCAGCAGTTCTGATGGGATGAATCTGAACACTGTGTCCACATGACCCCGCTTTATATAACCGCTGTGCGAAGATGCCAGCGAGAAGGGCAGGACCTGCCATGTTTTAGGCCCATGCTTGTGTGTGTTAACCGTCATCTGCACCTTAGCCCAGACTTGCATTCCTGTATACACTCACACACACACACACACACACACAAACCGGCCAAGCTGCTTCATGTCCTAACATAAGAACAAGACTGCAGCCCCGAAGCTAGGTGGTGTTCGTATTCCGTGCGGCGAGTACATCCTCAGGAAAATTTAAAAGGTTCCTCCCGCCCTGAAGTGCCACCGTTTATGGCCCAAATTGTTGCCTTGCGCAGCATGTTGGGGTCATGTATTTTTTAAGCCCTGGAGGAAGTGACCTGCTTCTTGGCAGATGGTGCTGGTGTACACATTCTGAGGCCTGGGTGCGTTTATATACCCTTGAGCACGCAACTGTACAATTTCGAAAGCCGCTGAAGGGCCTCGGAGAGGGGGGTTGACTCCCTGCGACATCCACGTCTGTATAAAAAGCATGTCCGGACATCAAGAAGTAGCACTATGCCATCTGCACAAAGCAGTTCAGAGCCCACAAAATGCCGAGTTTGAGTTCATTTAACCTTAAATTCAGTTCAGTTAACCTTAAGACAGATCTTACTGCACACAGTAGTTTTGTTCTAGTTGTTGAGCTGCAGGGGTCCGCTGTTCATTTTTATACGGTGGAGCGACGTCAGCTCTCGGGAAATCATCTCTCTCTGTTCTAAATTTTTAGGCACATTTTGTTCGAAGGAGACCAAACAGTCTTGGTATAACACGGGTCATCAGTTCTGGGACTCTGACCTGCTTTTCTGCGTTATCTGTGGCTTCGTGAGGAAGGTACCAGTCAGAATTATGTTATGCTTTTTCAGATGAACTGCGTCAGAGCAATAAGGAATCCGCTGACACCGACAAGGTCATTCAGCTCCTGAACGAGGAGCTTGAGGAAGCCCAGGCCCAGGCCAGCTCAGGGAAGCACAAATGTGTGGAGCTGCAAGGTACGTCGTGTGGAAGGAAACGCTCGGGGCGGGGGGCCGGAGACAGCCAGGGCGGCAGAAGAACGTTAGATTGAAATGAAGGGAGCGTTTTTGGGGGCAACTCTCACCTGGGTGGACCGTGCTCTTGTGTTGCTGCAGGTCTGTTAGAGGAGGAGAAGAAGGCCAACAGGCAGCAGAGCGAGGAGTCGGCCAAGCAGATGAAGGTTCTGCAGAGTAAGTGAGATTTTGTGACTGGTCATTTTATAAGGAAAGTATAGACGTTATTCATTACCAGGCATAACGGCCAGGATACCTTCTCTCCAGGCCATGACTTAAAATATTAACAAAGCATTACATTATTTCATGGAAGTAAACAGAGAAAAAAACCTTCATGACTTATGATGATGATAAGCAGCTTTATCAAATGATCATTAACAGAACTGTCGTTTAATCATCCCTGTTTCCTAACTGTAGGAGGTCAAGAGAAGCATGTGAAATGCTGTCACCACAGCGAAGGTTTACTGTTTGAGGCGCCCCGACTTTCCTTTTTTTTTTTTTTTTTGCACAACCTCACATTCTACAATGTAATGTTGAAGAAATAGAAGGACCCATATATGACTAAGCATGTGACCTCACCAGTGGTCAGTATCTGACCAAGAGACCGCTGCTGCTCATACGTAATTTCAGCTTGCAAGCATTTTGAACACAGGATTGACACTGGCCTGTTAGTGGCGTGCTGGGATTGTTCATCTTGATGGGATTTATGTGATGGCTACCCATATCAGGGACGTTGCTCTGTTAGTGGTCCACCATCCAAAATGTTGAGCCAGCATTTTTTTTATTTCCAGAAACTGACTAGATTCACATGTACATCCTGTCTGTAATCTAGAAAAATAAACATCCTGCATGTGCTGTGATTCTGTATTTTTTCAGTTATGTAATGGAGGTGTGTGTGTGAGACTGTTCCCATGTTCACACAGATCAGCTGCAGAAGCTCCACGAGGAAAAGGAGCATCTGAAAGAACAGCAAGACAGCGCCCACCTAGGCACGCTGCAGAAGATGCACTCCGCTCAGGAGGAGGTTCTCTCGCTACGCCGCACCATGGAGGCCGCCAACGCGGGACGAGAGCGGGAGATCACCGCCCTGAAGGACAATCTGGCCACCGTCTCCACGGAGCTTGAGAAGTGGATGCAGACTGCGTCCAAATATGAAGGCGAGATCAAGAGGCTGCAGACGGGTCACGAAAACGAAAACCAGCAAAAGGCCAAAGTGGCTAAACAGCAGGGTATGTGAAGGACTCCTTTTCAGCAGTCGCCATGCAGAAATTTGATTTAATATGGGCCCAGTTTGGGCCCTCTTTTCCGCTAGAGCGATAAACTACATTTGATTTTATTAACCTACATACCAAGTGGAACATGAAACTGGAATGATTTAAAAATCATGGCAACAAAAGAGTTGGTCCTCTTACTTAGATTAATAATAAAAAAAATAACTATATTAATTGGCATTATATTCAGACTATTGAATAATATATTAATGTGTGTGTGTGTGTGTGTGTGTGTGGCAGCTACCGAGCTGGAGAAGCTGCAGAAAGAGTGCGCTGGGCTCCGTGCGGAGAAGGATGCGCTGGTGTCTGCCCAACAGAGGGAGCTGAAGGGCCTTCAGGGGGAGACCACAGCCCTGCGCTCGGAGAAGGAGCAACTGAACAGGAAACAGCAGCAGCTGGAGAGAGAGCTGGACAGGTGTGGCCACACATGCCTGTCAAATACTTCACAAGCATTAAGCACCATGGCACAGTTTTTACGAAGCATGAAGCAGTGTAGCTGCTTGGAAGAAAAAAAACTAACTTACCCTGCTGTCTCTTTGTGATGTGAAATTGCCTTAAAGGCTAAAAGAAAAAAGAATGCTAAAAGGGACAGTGGTGCTCTAGCGGTTAAGGAAGCGGCCCTGTAATCAGAAGGTTGCCTGTTCAAATCGCAATTCGCCGAGGTGCCACTGAGCGAAGCACCGTCCCCACACACTGCTCCCCGGGCGCCTGTCACGGCTGCCCACTGCTCACCAAGGGTGATGGTTAAAAGCAGAGGACACATTTTGTTTTGTCACCGTGTGCTGTGCTGCAGTGTTTCACATTGACAATCACTTCACTTACAGAATTATTTATTTATTTATTTATTTTTCTTTTTAAAGCTAATATCATCCCCCTGTGTGCTGTCAGCACTTAATATCATTGTCGTGAATGGACCTTTTGCAGTGCCAGGAAGCAGAGCAGCAGCCTGGGTGGCACGGTGAAGGTCCTGGAGAAAAGCCAGGCAGAGCTGGAGCAGAGGCTGGTGACCCTGCAGGAACAGCACCAGGAGGACACGAGCAAGCTGCAGGAGCAACTGGAGCACAGTAACGCCAGGACTAAGGAGCTGCAGAAAGAGGTGCATCTGAAACGGAAAACCAATGTGACCCTCTTCCACAGCGCCTCTCTGTCAGCATTAAATAGTGAAAAGTCATTTCCCTGGGCCTGGCTGACGGTTCAGTAAACCAGACGCTTACTCCTGTGCCCTATCGCAGTACGAGGTCACCCAAGCCGAGCTTTCTGACCTGAGGGAGAAGAGTGAGCAGATGGAGCAGGAGAAGATATCCATGGCTGAAGAGCTGCAGCTCTGCAAAGATCACCTGGAGGGCTTGCAGGAGAGAGGAAAGCACGTAAGTCGCCCAACATAATGCAGCTGAGTGGGAGCTTCTTGCAACAGGGACAGTTAGAGTAGGGGAATTCAGAAGCCGCCATTATCTCTAATCATGAGTTTTGACTTGTAAATAGCTACATTATGCTCAAGTCAAATTGCCCCCACCAAATGACATTTTGAATTCTGAATTTAATCTAGTAGAGCCTGTTTTTAATAATAATAATAACACCTGTAGCTTTTTCACACCAGAAAACAGCCACATCTGACCCATGTTCAACCCTTTGAATAATACTCCTACTGTCCACATTTATAACCATCTATTCTCAGCTGATACAAGCAAATCCATGGAGAGAGGACTGAAAGCCCTTGCAATTTCAGTGCCATTAATTGGAGATGGATGCGGTGTCATTTCGGAAAATAAAGGGCAGAAATTTTTAATTGGGGATTTGATTTCGGGAATCAGGTTTATCGGAAGTAGCTGAAAGGAAGCAATTTCAAGGTCTTCATATATATATATATTTATATTGTGATATGGCTTAAAAATATTTATATTTATGGCACTTATCAGACGCCCTTGTCCAGAGCGACACGGTGGTAGTAAGTGGGGTTTTGCACATTTTGCATTCAAAGGGGAGAATTTGATCTGCATGCCGGTCCATAATTTTGGATTTGGGTGAGCAGCATTTATGTATAAACATCCGACTGGTCGCAGCCCAAATTGCAGCGCTCAGTTTAGAAGTAAAAAAACTGCACATAATCAACACGGACAATAACTTGTTGGACCTCTGGTGTGAAATGGGCATTGGTTACTGCTAAATAAAACCCCAAACCTCCATCAGATCATACCACGTTCAGTTCATTTCCACATTCATTGATTTCTTTTGTGATATCCCTTCCCTCCTTTAGCTGTCCTTATTGCAGCCTGTCCTGGCCGTAGTCATCGGTCTTGTCCTGGCTTTGCTGTATTGGTGCTTCGGCCAGTTTTGGTAGAAAGGTACACAGTGATACCACAATGTCTCTCGTTTCCTGTATCTCCGCATCTGTCATCCGTTTTCAGCTGTGCATAAACCTGCGAGGTTCTGCTTTGGTTTGCCCCAAGACTAGAGACTCTTCTCCTCATGTGGGCTGTCCGCCGTCTAACCAATGTCTACTGTCTGCCCATCAGCTTTTTACTCTTGGCCTTTTATTTTTCATGTTTGAAGTTCAAATTTGGCCTCTGTTCCCTTCTCATCTGCTTGCGTGTAACAAGGAGCTACTAACCGCTAAGGACAGCTTATGGGGTTCTTCTGACTGAATCATCATGTGTCTGGTTTCTTACAGGGCAGCTGGGTCCAGTGGACGTCTGTTGCTGTCGCTCTCATAGCGCTGACAACAGTTGTTATTTCAAAGAAGTCCTGAGTTCCAGTAACACTCCAACACTAAGCAATAAAACCCCAGAGGAGCACTATACCGTACCGAGCACTGCGGTCCGAAGACGAGCGTACCAGTGTAACTAGCACCACCTCCAGAGATTTATTGCAATTATTCCGCAGTTTACACTTTAATATTTATACATGGCAGCAATGTAGCAAAATACCTTATTGCTGACATACTTTAGAATTATTAGCTTTAATTAAATTAGTTCGTATCTGATTCAGCTGCTGTCATTCAGGCAGCAGCTTGTCACATAATATTGAGTCCATAAAACGTGCAATAAGGCTGATTAATTCTTCAGTCAATAATATGCCTGCCTGGTATAATTAAATCATTTTTTTTTATGGCATTTCAGATTAGATCTTTACACGTATGAAATGTTCAGGTTCTATCAGGCCTGAAGGTTTTGTTGGAGAACCCTTCAAAGTGGTTACCTTGTTAGATGTGGCTTTGTTTCATCTTACAAATGAGTATGTGTGTGTATTGTAAACATGATTATAATGGCAACTATTTGAAAGGAGAAGTCTCCCATTAATGCTCTGAAAAGTGGAAATGCACACTCCCTTGTCACCATTGTCCTAATGTAAATCATCACTACATTTTATTGCTGTTGTAGAGGATCCTTTTTGAAACCATTCAGAACTAATTTTTAGGCTTTTTTGGTTTGTTTTTATCAGTCAGCACTTTAGCACCTTTACAGCCACTTGCCTTGTTCAGTTTCCATTTATTTTGGTAGCCTGGGTTTCAGCCTTATTGTTCTAATAATAAAATAACTAATATATATTAAATAAGTATTCTAGAAAGTCACATTGTTTTAACCTGCTTAATCT
Organism: Denticeps clupeoides; assembly: GCF_900700375.1. Classification (NCBI taxonomy): domain Eukaryota; kingdom Metazoa; phylum Chordata; class Actinopteri; order Clupeiformes; family Denticipitidae; genus Denticeps; species Denticeps clupeoides. The sequence continues at coordinate 18,181,319 of NC_041716.1, forward strand.
TTGAACAGAGTTGACTGACCAAGATTGTTTTGCTTCTGTTAATGCACTGGGTGTTCTATGAATAAAATGTTAAATATTTTGCAATTTATTTCTCGATCGTTATCTTGTACAGAATATAATTTATGCCCATGTGTTTAATAGAGAGAGAGGCAAGCAAATTTTTTAATTTTTTTTGTCATGTAAAATATTTGTTTGGGCTTAAAAGTTGTTATACGACTATAATGCCTTTCCTTTTTGGAATATAAATAATATATTTGGAATATGGATACAAATTTATCTTAGTCATTTATAGTTACATCATTTATCAGACGCCCTTATCCAGAGTGACTTACAATCAGTAGTTCCAGGGACAGTCCGTTCCGTTCACTTGTTTTTTTTTTTTTTTTTTTCCACTGTGGTGACCAACGTCAGTAACAAATAACATTCGTAATAGGAATAGTGGGAAATTGCACAATACTCTTTTTAATTCTGGTCTACTGTAGCAAATCACTTAAAGTTTAAAATACTGCTTTTTTTGTAAACAAATGAAGAAAACCATCAGTATTTAATGCCAAATAATTCCGACATCATAATCACTCTGAATATATAGGTTAGGTAATGGATGACTCTGGGGATAATTAAATGAACAGTAATTCAATTTGAGCATTTGTGATTTAAATATTTTTAGCTTATGATTTGTGCTCAGGTTTCTGTTTTTTATTCTTATTCTTGCAGATTTCGCTAAACGGTGACTATAATAACCAATACTGACTAAAGGAATGTACGTTACTTTACATTATTAAAATGCAAAAGTTTGTGGCGTCAAAATCAGCAGAATCCTACGTAGACGGAAGTTGCAGAATTGCAATATACTCAACCAATGAGCGTCAAGCTGTTGGGCACGTGACCTGGCTAACGCGGAAGTAGAACGAATTCCGAATAAAAGCCCGTGGTCCTGTCTCGGAACTGTGATTGATTCGGCGACGTTTCCACTTCTCGCAGGATCAGGACTCGTCTTCTTTCCCCCCGTCTCTCCTCAATGTTTAGAAATTAAAGCCGGGACAGGTAGAACATTTCCAGGAAACAATTAACCTTCGCATTGTATGCGAGAGCAGCCAATAGCAGCAGCGTAGCCTGCGACCCTGCCTCGTATCGACCTTATCGAAACAAATCCGTACTGAGTGTCGTTTTGTAGACCAAGAGCATAAAATAGTTTTGTTGGCCTAATTTATTAATTAATTAAATGCTTTACGTTTTTTTTTTTTAAACCAGGAATACCAATTTACGAATAGATTTAACCTCCAGGTTCGTAAACTAGCTCACTTTCCTCATCGCTGCACAACTTGTTTTTGTTTTTACTAGTAAGGAAGGATCTCTGTCCTGTTCCAGAAGCTGGTCAGAATAAAACTTCAATGGATAATGGAGGCTGGAGCCAGATGGTAAGTTCGGTGACGAAGAGGGGAACCTGTTTAGATGCTTGCGTAGATGTAATGTAATGAAAAGCATTTGTGTAGCACACGTGTCGATTATACCAGTAATTCCTGTCTGTGTTACAGATGATGAAGCCAGTCACTCTGAATGTCGGTGGTCACCTGTATACCACGTCCATGTCCACACTTCAGCGCTATCCTGATTCTATGTTGGGCGCCATGTTCTGCGGAGACCTGCCCACGACACGGGATGCTCACGGAAACTACTTCATTGATCGAGATGGCACACTTTTCCGCTACGTACTCAACTTTCTGCGGACTTCTGAGCTCACGCTTCCTGTAGGCTTTGTGGAGATGGACCTGTTGCGTAAAGAGGCTGACTTCTATCAAATTGAGCCCCTTATTCAATGTCTCAATGATCCAAAGCCTTTGTATCCGTTGGACACTTTTGAACAGGTGGTGGAGCTTTCCAGCACCCGCAAGCTCTCGAAGTACTCCAACCCAGTGGCAATCATCATTACTCAGCTGACTGTGACCACCAAGGTCCACGCTCTCCTGGAGGGCATCTCCAACAACTTCACCAAATGGAACAAGCATATGATGGACACCAGAGACTGCCAGGTGTCCTTTACCTTTGGACCTTGTGACTACCACCAGGAAGTTTCCCTCAGGGTTCACCTCATGGATTACATCACGAAGCAGGGTTTCACCATCCGGAACACACGTGTGCATCACATGAGTGAGCGTGCAAATGAGAACACTGTTGAGCATCACTGGACCTTCTGCAGGCTCGCTTATAAAGTGGAGGACTGATCATGGTGAGCCGGACTGCAGCTGAAGCGGTCACCTTGATCTGCTGACCGACCCAATGATCATTTCCCCATGTACTGAATCTGATGAGCATTTGGTAATACATTGCATGTTATGAAAAACTGTAGAATTTGCAGTAGTTTCACCTGCTTACCATTCCGTTGCCATTTTGGTTTTTAACACAATCTTTGCTGAACTCATAAGGTTTGAGTCTATCAGCATGTGACATGCACTTCGTTGCCCTCAGTGTTGCACAATGTTGGCATATTGACTAGAACTTAATTTCTCCTTTCATATTGACTAGCAATTGATCTGTAATGCTTTAGGTGCACAGTGTTATTGTATTCAAAAGCAGAAGTACTGAGGTTTGTATTACTTTTCGAGCATGAGCAGGAAGTTTGATTTACTCTTTTGAGTAAATTACACTGCTCAACTAATCTCTGGGCTGTGTTGTAGGGCATTACAGACAGATTTATAAATTTATGTTTCATTCAGGTACAAAACAGTATTGTTATATGGACAAAAATGACTTGAAATTGAACTATTTTTTTTCACTTGTTATGCCAATTCACTATCTGCCTTTATTCCTGACTTTATAGTGTTTATACTCTCATTCACTTTCAATAAGCATTTAAATCCACAAGTTGTGGGTGCCAGAGCACGTCCTTGGTCATCGGAAGAGTTGTGCACGGAGTGTGCATGCTTTTGAGCAGTTGGTGGAAGCCCACAGCAACAAGCCAACCCGGAGTTGGATTCAAACTCAGGACCTTGGAGGCGTGAGGCCATGCCTCTAACCACCACACCACCGTGCAGCAGTGATGTAAAATAAGGTTACAAAAATATTTAGCATTAGGATGGCATCCAGATGCTTATATCTGTACCATGCAGTTTTTTTTTTTTTTTTTTTTTTTTTTTTTAGATGTGAGGTTAAAGGAGAACCATCAAACTGGAGAAGTGAAAGCAAACTCTGTGAAACTTGCGCTTGGTGTAGCAGCCTTCGTTTGCTTTCAGCCTTTTATTGTATATTTCTAAATTAGTCCTGATTGTCATGGTATGTAATTATGATTGTTTTGTTTATGCCAAACATGCAAATGAAGGAGAAAAAAAAAAGACATAATCTAATACCAGAAAATACCTTCACAAAACATATTTCACTCTATTTTTTTTCACGGAAATAAGAAATATTATAAGTGCAACTGAATGTGTGTAATATCTGTAAGGTCATTTGTCTGTAACGTGGGTACTCTCACCCCTTTCCTTGTATTTATAAAGATGTAGTGGGAGAAAAAAAATGTTAAGTGAGCTGGTTGCGTTAATGAATTCTTTGTTAAAGCACCTTTTGGATTTTACTCTGAATAATCGCACGTCACACAGGACAACATACAACAACAGGCGAATATGTGGAGACATACAATGACCCAGCAAATATTCGATACAAAAGGACTAATTATATACAGGCAACAACAGGCGAACACAATTTAGAATTTCAGACAACATCGACCCGGCATGCGGTTCCGGAGTGACCCCACAGTCATGACTGTGACACGCATTTGATTTTTAACACTACCACACATACCTGCGTTACACCTGGCTCAGGAGCATTTCAGGCAGTTTCATTTTAGTTGATGATCTAATCCACCAAAGCAAGTATTAATCAATACACATCAAGTGCTACATCCCAGATATAACAGCATTAAGTTACATCACTTTCTGAGTGGCCACCAAAACTGCCTTCTCATCTTCTGGACTTCAACTCAACGTGAAGGACATTGAATCAACATTCCCTGTTATTTTTGTTCTAGTTTCCTGCCATTTTCTCGTTTCTGAATGTTGTAAAATGGACCGACAGCTCCAGTCAAGATTTGAGGACCAAATTGTGAACTCCAAAACTGCAGCTATTGTGATCTTCCTGGTCCACAGTGGTCAGGATTAACCTAAACTTGACTGAGGAAGGAAAAACAGTGAACAGTGAGTTCCGCGGTTCATGACTCAAAGGTTCAGGCTGTTTTGGTGGCAAAACGGAGATTTTAGATCGGTATTAGATGATGTGTTAATGTTATTACTGATCAGTGTACAACCAGAAAGCAGGAATGAAAGAGCGAATGCTGCTGGTTGTCAAATGAAGGGTGCATTAGTTTTTTCATGACATTATTCTCCAGCAATGGGGCTATATTGGGCCATATTTGTGTGATTAAAATGTATCCTCCGAACAAGCTTTGTACTCACCATATTGGTTTGTGTTGATCTTTCTATAAATGTTAACAAATGTTAAGTAAAAAAAACTTTAGAAAAAACATCTGATTTGAGATTTTGATCATTTGATTCTGGAACTTGGATTCTGATCTTTATTGTTCCTCAAAAGCTTCTGACACTGAATGATGATGGATATTTTGTAAAAATGGACAATAATATATATACAACTCAATCAGTTTAACTGCCATAAATGTAAATTATGTCAAGTTGTTTAATTTATTGTGTTTACTTATTTTCTTCATTTTATAAACATTGTTTCGTTTATGGGTAGGAACCAAGTTACATTCCGTGTTGCACACGGTCACATTTAAGTGACGCAAAAGTGTTAAGAAGCTAGAAGATGCCGTAAATTAAAGAAGGCATAAATAAGTTGTTAAAGGTGAAAGTAAGCTGTGAAGAAGAGAAAGAAAAAGTTGGAAGTGTTTCGTGTTAAGTTTTGTTCTAAAGCAAATTTATTCCCTCACGGTTACGTGCAGCCAGCGAGGTACGTTTAACTGTGTTTCTCTTTTATTGTGCATTTGTCAATTTTAGTTTAAATGTTTATTTGTTATATTTACATTGATCATTCTGTACATTTATGTAATGACAGTTTGACGGTGGATTTATGGTGGATTTTATGGTGGATTGGCGGAGAAGTTTAACAAAGGAATAAATCCATCTGTGACTGATGAACCGCGGTGTCGTGCATTATCTGGAGGGAGTAAAAATCAGGTTTTTTAATGGGCAAGAACGTAACACAAGGAATTTGGTTCCTGCTGTTGGTCAAGCAAACATAATGTATAAAACAACACAATGCAGTTAAGAACTCAAAGCCAGGGGATAATCTGAGGAATTGTTTTTAATGGAATTAATCAGGATATGTGGTGGGTGGTAGTAGCCTAGTGGGTAACACACTCGTCTGTGAACCAGAAGACCCAGGTTCAAATCCCACTTACTACCATTGTGTCCCTGAGTAAGACACTTAACCCTAAGTTGCTCCAGGGAGACTGTCCCTGTAACTACTGACTGGAAGTCGCTCTGGATAAGGGCGTCTGATAAATACTGTAAATGTAAATGTGAATAAATAAGAGTACTGTTTGCAATAGCCGTTTATTATATAAAATAAATATCTAAAAATACAAAAGGGAAGCAAAACTATTAGGGGGGAAATGTTAATTCTATTTACATTAATGCATTTTGCTACTTGTATTTTATAAGCAACGTGATAAAGGTACAGGACTGGGCAGAGTGAAGACAAAAACGTCGTTTCGTTTCAATATGTTCTGTGTAACATGTATGCATCTGAAATGACAATAAGGCTGAACTTGCACTGGAACTTGAACGAGTGGTTAAAGTGTGGGTGTTGGCTGGATAATACACCAGAGACTGTGAACTAACCTTCACTCCATTCAAAATGCCCCCTTACAAACCACAATACTGGGGAGGGGGGAGAATAAAGAACCACACCACGCTCGAAAACAAACTTCTAAGGGAGTGGGTAGATACACAAAGCAGCAGGAAAAATGACAGCAAACCTCTGACAGAGCTCTTAACTTCACAAAAGCAATGGGACCAGATGAAACAAAACGTTTACGCACGCTGCCTCCTTTGACCAGTCCTTGCTCCCGTAGGGCCTTGGATTTGGTATGTCCCACCAATGGAAACGGAACATCGACCCCCCCCCCCACTTTCGTACTTCATGGGCTCTTCTGTTGACTGGCCAATCAGAACAGCGCTTGAGTGACGTTGCAGTCGCCATTTTCGTAAGGAGGGCATGGGAATTACGTGCGAACATGTATAGAAGAAGCCAAACGATCAAGTCCATCCTCAGTTTCGTACCCGGAAAGCAGCGCTTCGGGGTCTACAGATTCCTGCCGGTGTTTTTCTGCATCGGAGGTGTGATGGAGTGGATTATGATTAATGTCCGAATTGGAAAAGAAACATTTTGTGAGTGTTACGTGTGTGGAACGCGTGTGTATGTGTATATATGCGTTTGTGTGTGTGCGCATGCGTGCGACACCCTGGCTAGAGGATTGCGCGTTGCTTTGAGCACACAGTTGGATCAGTGTTGTACTCGTTCCACTTTGTCATTGTCGTCTGTAAAGTTTGTTCGTGTAGGTATTCTGTAGCCCGTCGTGAGTTACGGACCACAGGCCAGCGGAAGGGGCTTTTTAGGGTTCTTTGTTGTTTTTGAAAAACCATCTTATTACCTCAGCATCGCTGTAGGTTGTGTGCAGCGGTCTCATTGTAATAGAGAACATTTAGTATTTCATCTCTTCACTTACTGATTTTGGCCTCTGATTTACTTTACAGATGATGTCTATCGAAGAAAGAGGTCAGAGCGGGAGTACCAGGAAAAAGTTGATGGCGGATTGATCGGAATGACTGGGACGGCCCCTAAGTGAAATTAGCAGGGATGCTTCAAGATCACTGGAGTAATTTTTTGCACAAAATGCATTTTATTGTTCAAAGGACTTGTTATTAAGCATGTGTAGTGTTTGTGAGTGGCTCATTATTGTTAATTAAAAAAATTGCAATATGAACGCTTTTTTTGGAGTAAGGATTGTGAGCCAATTTGATGTTGATTCTTTATAACGTCATTAGGGCAACTGTGAATGGGATATGTAGATTTTAGCTCATGGAGGTCACACCAAATTAAGTATTTTTTTTAACAAATTAAATCTAGCATTTATTCATTTACAGCATTTATCAGACGCCCTTATCCAGAGCGACTTACAATCATTAGTTACAGGGACAGTCCCCCTGGAGCAATTTAGGATTAAGTGTCTTGCTCAGGGACACAATAGTAGTAAGTGGGATTTGAACCTGGGTCTTCTGGTGATAGACATTAGCTGGTCAATCAGAAAATTTCTGAAAATAAACATTTATTGACAAGCAACAACTTACTCATGACAACTCCTTAAAGTGCCAATTGTGAAGTGATTCTACAGCTTTACGGTCGCTGTGTATCAAACCTCTTAACCCGAGATTCAACATTTAACTGCATCAAAGTAAAAAGAAACTGAAATGCACAACAAAAAAAAACCTACACTAGCCCAAAGCCACTATTTACTGATACAAGACACATCATTAGGTCCCGGTGTAACTTGGTTTGTGTAGGTTTGGTTGTGGCTGGGAAGTCTCAATGTCATTAAACATGTGAGAGCCACTGGGTAGGATGTATCCAACTTCAGCAGTGAGCTTCTGACAAAACGACTGAGCATGAAATGTACCAAAGGGTCACCACAGCCACCACCACCGGTTGCCCCCAAGGACCACTAATAGCCTGCTCACTGGTTCTAAAAATAGCACAACTCACCAATGAGCAACGTCTAATATTTAATTTGATCCTAATCCTTAATTTTGATTTTAAAAATCTAAATCCATAAAATGGTAACATTATTTATTTGTGATTTGTAATAACTACAACAGAATACAACATACACTAACTTTGCTACAAACCTAAATTCAAACAGAGGCCTGTTTTCAGTTTTTGCATAACCATTGACAAAATATGTCGTTTCACCCTTGACCTTCACCAACGCTGTGTCTCCTTGTGGATGGAATGATAAAATGATTCAGAATCAGTTTGAATCAAATTAGTAAGCAAATACAGAGCTGATTAAAATGCAGGGGGGAATGAGTAATACCTTGATTCACCTTGCACTTGAATGGAGCTGATACAGAAACATAGTCAGAAACTGCAACTAAAACACATTCAAATCAAGTGAGAATGCTGTGTAGCAGAGTATGCAAATAACTAAAAAGAAGAGCAATTATAATTCGTCATACGCTGAGAATAGGACACAAATCAACAATACATCTCTTCCAATTAATGGCTTATTAATATTATGCAGAACATGGTCCAAAAGACACAATAAGCCACATCAGAGAACGTCACCACTTAAACGAACAGGCCTCCCTACACCTTAACCACGCTTGTGCGGTTTATATAGTTTTTTCTGCGGTTTTCTCCACACGTTGGTGCAAATTACAATTCGATATCACAAAGTCTGGTGGTTTGGTGTTAATTTTGCGAGCTGGTTAACTGATGCAGCTCCAGCCAGCCAGAGAATCCCCCCCTGTCCCCCAAGCAGAAGGTGCACCTCGCGAATAGAGGGCGTCTTTACTTCCCGCAATCTTTTGGTAAAGAAACAACTGTGCCGTGATTGGCTTATATTCTTATTACGTCATCAAGAAACACTTATATAAACAGCGCACACACGGTTCACTTCATTTCGAGAGACAACTTTGAATGGGAAATTTGAAAAAAGACAAGATTGAGCAGGACAGAGAAGGGAAGCCTATTGGATGGTGGATTACTCTGTGGGAGAAAATGAATTGTGTGGTCACGCCGACAAAGTACAAATGGGGTCCTGTGATGGAGACAGGAGAACTGGAACAATTGAATGAATTGGCTGTTCGATTGCAAGCGATAAACATGACTTTAAGGCTGGAAATCGAGAGAGAAAAACTGCCCGTAGCTGCTCCGGAAGAATTCTGGGCTGAAGGTGCATTGTGCCTAAAGCTGCAGGGGGATGTAGAAATAGAAAGGAAGATGAGAGTTGAACTGGAGCATTCAAATAATATCCTGGAGGCCCAAATGAGTGAAACGAAGGCTTTTTATCAGAGGAGGGAGGAGGAGCAGCACAAAGCGCTAAGAAAATTGGATAAGCAGCTCTGTTCGGAGGAACGGAGGAGAAGATTTTTAGAGAAAGAGCTGGATATTGCAGATCAGAGCCTGAGAGAAACCGAACAGGATTATAAACATTATATACAGAGGACGTTGCTGATATCTGGACTGGAAAAAGATGGAAAGCGGCTCCAATGACTGAGGACAGTAGTGGAGTCGCCTCTCAGACGCATCTCGGAAATACTCACTGCAGTCATTGCATGTGTTCCAGATCTACCTGTGCACAACACACACACATACACACACACACACACACTACTAGTCAATAGAAAATAAAGTGTGTTTGATTAAATCTATATATTTCAGTGTCGTCCCTCTTGACCTCCATGAAATGCTGTCATCACAGCAAAGGTTCCCGACTTTGAAAAAGCCTAAAATAACATTTTGTTTTGCTTTCCGTTTTATTGTACATAACTTCATGTGTGTTATTTCATAGTTATGAATCTCCAGTTACACAGTGATTAACTTAATTTTGCATTAATATAGATACATTTTTAGACGAAAGTGACATGAATAAACAATGCTATAACAATAATGAAAATGTGTGAACCTACTTAAAAAAAAAAAAAAAAAAAACAGAAACCACGTTTTCTAAAATAATAAAATCCGCTGTCAAAACCCGCCTCAATTTTTTTATTTAGGCTCCACTGATACAGAAACATTGTCAGAAACCGCAACTAAAACACGCTCAAATCAAGTAAGAATGCTGTGTAGCAGAGTATGCAAACGGCTAACAAAGAGCAATTATAATTCGTCATACGCTGAGAATAGGACCTACACCTTAGTGCGCATGTGCAGCAGGTGCACCTCGCGAATAGAGGGCGTCTTTACCTCACGCAGTTAGCCAGTAGAACACCACGCGATGCCACCCTGGGCAACCGGCTCTGGATAAGGGCGTCTGATAAATACTCTAAATGTAGATGTAAATTTGGTGCTTGGATAAAATCTGTGGCACGTAGGGACTCAATGTTGAATACAGTGGTCTACACAAAACTGTGCAGCCATACGGTCATATGTTGCACACTTAGCGGGATTTGAAAAGTTCATCAAATGCACTCAGCGAGCAGGAGGCAGTGTCTGGTATTTCTGTTTCACACAGACCCCCCCCCCCATATTACGAATACAAAAGGTCTATTTATAAAGACAAACTTATTTAACAAAGTTAAGAAAAATTGCAGTGAAATTAAACTGAACTTAAATACATATAAACACTACAAAACTTTCAGCACACTAAACAAGGACAACAATGAGATGTAAAGTGCGATGTAGAAGGTGTCAATCCTGCTCTTGTTCAACCAACAGTGAGGATGTACGGTTGTTTAGCCTCTTTTTCTCGTAGGCGGACATTAAAACTTTTCACTAATGCTGTATCAGTATTCTGCTTGTACAATTTCATTCAGTTTGAAAAGAGAAAAACAATTCACATGGAGAGGAAAAAAAGGTTGAAAAGTATACAGTACATGAACGGGTTCAATAGAAAACACAAGGCATTACAAAACCAAGGGACACATACCAGGTACACCACGACATCAACACTCCCACAAGGACTGGACACACTTAGAGTAATCAGTGATCACTGATTCGGGTCATAAACACCATGAAAGGGGACATATCCAGGGGAGAAGTAGCCGGACTGCCAGCGGCACCTTGAGGCCAATCCGCCAGACCTCCGTACAGAAACTCTTCTGCGTGCTCAGTCACCTCCCTGAAACAGACCAAAACCTCGGCTCCTTCGGACCATGTCAGCCATGGAACAGGAATGCAGAACAGCTCTCCTGATAATTTTCAGAACTCAGATACAGTGTCAATAGTTAAGTTCAGGCTAAAGACGTCTTTTTAGCCAAGCATTACATAACAGTTAAAACTCACATATACCATAATGATGTAGAACTGCTGACAAGACGACTCCAAAGCCACCTTCACCGTAACAACTAAAGCTTCAGGGATCTTCATATGAACCAGTAGCATTATAATGGTCATGCAGTGTAGACCATGACACTGGACTAAAACCTACTCTGCAATGTCCAGTACCTCCAAATATGGACAGATGCTTTATAATACTAATACTTGTCCATTTTTCCTGTGCAGAAGAATCAAGTGTGGGGGTGTCAACTGTAGGACCTGTCAAAAGTCCATTGAGACATGATTATGGGCTATATATGAAATACATGTTGTTGATTAATGTTGATTAGGTCCTCTGGAACTGGGGGAAAACCCTGAATTGGCTGAGTCCGAGTGGTGGGATCATTCTGTCACAGTGCGCAGTAAAGCTGAGGGCGCAATCGCACAACTCCACGTACAACAACAGGGGTTTAATAAAAAATACAAAACATTATAAAGCCATGGAACACATATCAGGTACACCATGACTTCAATGCTACCACAAGGACTGACATTTATCTAAACATAGAGCTTAACCAGTTTTATGAGACACTGAAGAAACTACTACTACTACTACTACTACTACTACTGACACCATCTTCACTATTCCAGTAAGTGGACTAAGTCTGAGATGATTAGCCTGACCATTAAAAAAAAAGTTCTCAGTATCTTATTTCACCACTGGAGAGGTCATGCAAAGTTCTTTAAATAATCAAACCTGACCTGCAGATGATGGGTGCCTTTGTGTAGTCACGGTCACTGGGCAGAATCGGCCAAAACTGAAGTTTAAAATCCTTAAACAAAAACCGACCATCTGTTAAAGGTCTTCTGACGTGAACCTTTTTTTCTGCTTTTATATCCCCTAATACTGTATCTGAAGTCTCCTTCTGAGATTCAGCCAGAATTACAGCCACTTTGAGCAGGCCTCACAATGAGATTTCCCACAATGAGAATGTAGCTTTAAAGTCTACTGAGGAGGAGAGGGGCTGAGCGATATATATCAAAACCAAACAGATATAATTCATCATTATTTTAATAATCGTAATGACCTTTAACGACCTTTAAACTGCAGTTTTATTGTATTCAACTACTCAGACAATTGGACGAACTGAAATGTTGATATCACCCCTTTTTCTAAACCAAAGTAGTATTTGCCACCACCTACATGTTCCACTCTAACTCTGTACTAAAATAAGCTCTGCTTCCTAAACAAAAACTCAACCACACACAGAACTGATGAAATCACTGTAATTTGCACGTAGATCTTCAAAGTCATTTGAAGTTTTTTGACAATCAGACTCATTGTCATCAGTAATCAGACTGAAAGTATTATGAAACGTCTGACTGGATGAAGTATGTACTGGATGAAGTAAATTTTTTTTTTGTTTTAGTTGTACTTTTATTTTTTGTACTGTATTTTTCAGTCATCTACATGAAATGGTGAAGCGCGATCACAAATCAACATTGTGCTACCTGGGATTTCACCTCAGACTACATAAATGTGCGCCCTTGTTTAGTAAGGGTGAAAAATAATAAGAAAACTGAGGGGGTTGGGGGGTAACCTCCCTGAAACGAGGACCCAGTGGTCGGTGTTTGAACAGGCACATGTTAATGCAGGGGCTAATTGGGGCAGGCAGGTGGGGGTGATGAAGCTGAGTGAGGATGCAGGTGGAGACAGACAGAGCAGACGAGCTGAGGGCAGGACAAGAGGTGAGGACAGACAAGAACAAATCATTTGTACGTCTAAGGTCCATTGGAGCTGCTGAAAGTTTCCCGACAATGAAGTGGCAAATGTGTCTGATGGCTTGTAAGTGGAGTATTCTCACTGGGAAGCCTATGCCTACAAACTGTTGAAAATATAAATTAAGGTTTAAAAATGATATAACATTATAAACAGTATAGTGTTTTTAGATAATTACCAAACTACTGGATAACATGCAGATAACTACTGCAATTTTTGGGCCTGGGTAAATTTGAAGGCCAGTGTAATCCGGTGTAAAACTTTTGGCACGTCAATCATGCAAATCAGATAATTTTCCATACCAGGCTGGTCAAGGCCTGGGTTGAGATGTGCAGGATTGGGTGAAACAGTTGGTGACTAATGGGATGTACAAGAAGATTGGAACTGTTTAGTGTTCTGCAAGTGCGACGTCTACGAATATTTTATGTTTGTGTTTCTAAAAAAAAAACAATTTATATTTTTTGGCAGTAGTGTCTTGCCTTTGGATAACACATGCAGGTAACTATATCAATGTCTACATGTATGTGGTTTATGTTCCCTATATATTTTTGTGTTCTTTAAGATGCTGTGTGGCATTTGTTTAGCTTAGTGGGTAACACTTACCTATGAACCAGAAGACCACAGTCACAGGTTGAAATCCGGCTTGCTACTGTTATAGGTACTTGGTGTTCTAGGTTGTATAGCTATCATTTTATATTCTTTTATACATTTTCAGTCATGCAATAAAATGTTTTTGAAGTTGGCTTTTAGCAAAATATTCAACTAATTTGAAGAGTAGTCTTAGATGTATTGTTTTTAATGTTCCTTTTGTGTCATATAGGCGCGTACAGGCCTCCAAGCTCACATTTCAAAAGACTACTCCTTTGTGGAGACGCCAAGTCCATTTTCTGTGGTAACACGCATGCACAAAGACACCCATGATTTATTATGTTTTTATATATTTATTTATGTGGCTACTACTTTTCCTTTGTTTCGCAAATGACTATTGATCTTTCTGAACTACAACTTTTCACTTCTCAGATACGGGCAACATTAAGATTTGGGATGCCAGTTACACACACGTGGACCCCTCTGTCTGTTCCATCAGCAGCAGTGAAGATGAGTCTATTCTATCTAAAGGCTCCTGTTCAAAGACTGAGGCGTACAAGAGGGTGTCTGAGAGGTGTGGTCTTTAACTTTAAACAATCGAAGCATGGCTTTTTAAAACTAGTCCTAAATTGTCTTAACAGCTGCAATGGGAAAAAGGACTGTGCTATGCTGCCCCCTACTGGTTGTAAGGAACGCTACAATGGAATTGAAATCACATACAGTTGCCAGACGACAAGTAGGTCCAGCCAACCCAAATTCATCCGTAAGGTCTCAGAACGTATCCATGACGTCTATGCATTGTGTTTTGGGTGCATGCTGTAGGAAAAGTAATCAGCTGTTTTGGTGTGCAGCATCTCAGCTGTGGTAAGTCGCCGTGCTGCATGTTCTGCTGCTGCAGGGCTTCTGCTCAGCATGCGTCTGTCTGCATCTCCAGATGAAGGGGTCATAATACTGGAGAGGTCCGAATACAAAGACCGAGGTGATGGAATCTGTGGAGGTGGCAGAGCTCCACAGCGGCTGCCTACCAATCAGTGCTCCCTGAACGGCACAGTCATGTCCTTTCTATCACTAAGGTGAATTGTCTGTATGCAAAATGCTGCATCTTGGGAAAATGTACGCACCTCTTGTGTGACTTCAGCATTTCCTAGTCTGCCCTTTTTTTTTGTATTCATTTATTGCCCGTAAAACGTCCAAATGAACAGGTGTGATGGGAAGAGCGAATGTGACGTCAACACGGACGAGCTCAGTGTCCTGTGCCCGGGTGCCAACCAACACCTGGAAACCTCCTACACGTGTATTCCCGCTAGTAAGCGCTGCCGCTTCCAGTCTACCTCAGCTCAACGGAGAATCCAGTCGTTCACCTGACCATACCTACTGGAATATTTCCATTTCCAGACACTCAAGTGGCTGTTGAAGCGAACAGATGAGCATCAACTGTGGTATGTACATTTCATCCAGGGTTTTTAGCAGTATTTCCGTGTTTCATTGTGAGGTGGGGTGGGTCTTTCTTCAAAAGGGAAAACCTGCATAGGTCTGTGAACTTATTGACTGGAGGCAGTTTAAGTGGTCCAGAATGGTCCATCCTTGTGGTCTTCTGCTCTTCGTAGAAGTTTCTCTTTGTAGAAACCAATGCCAGCTTTGGGATATTAATTGTATGTCCATGGTAGGCCAGAATGTAATAAAAGTCCTTAGCAGCAATTTTGGACGAGGGGACAGAACAACTTGCTCTGAAGGACAGCTACCAGACCAGCTTAATAACACCAACTGCTTCTTGCCTGGAACACTAAAGGAAATGTCTCACAGGTCTGAAACACTGAAACAGTGAATTATTGTCAAATGTAAAATAATGAATTCTTGTGCAGACTTCTCAATATAATCTTGGAACAAAATGAAAGCATTTAAATTTTTTTAATTTTTGCATGAAGCTGTGATGGAAAGAATCGTTGTTCAGTCAGTGTGAGTACGTGGAGCGTTGCACCTGTGGACCCCTGTAATGATACGACCAAATATCTGGACGTTTCCTATACCTGTTTACCTGCAGGTTTGTAAGACCTATTATTTGTATTTATTTTTTTAATAACTTAAACTCCTTTCTTAACATTTTTGAAATCCTCTTTCCCCCTCAGTGCGTTCCATCATATGTGAGCATTCAATAACCACACTTAACTGTGGTAAGTCACGTATTGACCGGGTCCCAAGGGCTGACGCCCAGAGCAATCAGTGCTAACTGTGTCAACTATAATATCCATTCAAATTCAATAGATAATGGAGTCCTGAAGATCTACAGCGCAAATTATGGGCGTAAAAATCGCACTACCTGCTCAGTTGGATACTTGTCCACTGAGCTTTCTGATGTGAACTGTGGGAGCTCCAGAACCATGCAGGAAGTGACCAAAAGGTATGGGGGCACTGTTTTTGAGCTGGCTAGTTAACACACTCTATGCTATAAATCCTGAATATTCCTTGCATTGCACTACTGTTCACAAGTGGCTTGCCTACCGGGTAAGGAAGCACACCCGTAATCGGAAGGTTGCCGTTTTGAATCCCGTACCACCAATGTACTGTCCCCCACACACTGCTCCCCATGTGCCGGTCATTTTTTTTTTTTTTGCTGTGCTGCAGTGTTTAACAATGACAATCACTTGACACTGTGCCCTAGGTCTCTCAAAAAAAAAAAAAAATTCAAAAGGTGTGTACAAGTGAGATGCAAACAGGAAAGAGTACAAATGCTGCTGGTGGTAATATTTATTTTTGGTCATCCATAGATGTCAGGGTAAAACCACATGCGACCTGAGTGCCAACAACGACATCTTTGGAGACCCATGTATTGGAACCTATAAATACCTGGACCTGTCCTATGCATGTTTGCCTACTAGTGAGTGTTCAACTGAGGAAAAATAAAGCAGATCTATTGACTCCAAAGCTCATGAGTGACCTTCCTCCTTTTCATCCCTCAGGACGCTCTTACTGATGCAGACGAAACATCACGCTGATCACCATGATTCCATCAATTTATAACCTTTTTGATCCCTGCAATATGCTTGTAATTAAGTACAGCAATAAAGGAATTCAATCAACATGTTTATGCATGTGGTGACTCGCTACAGTTTACTGGGGAAAAACCTTAAGTGTCCCTTCATAATATATCCATTTCCCA